>NW_025534597.1:0-12500 GCF_020615455.1 Coregonus clupeaformis | reverse complement strand
AATACTATATAATGTAGAATACAGAATGCCTTGCAAGAATACTATATCATATAGAATACAGAATGCCTTGCAAGAATACTATACCATGTAGAGTACATAATGTATGTATAGTAATGACAGGCATTTTGAGGCAGTTTAAAACAAGTAATAAACCATTTGTCAGCTTAAGTAAAGTGTTCCCAAAAATGTCTATAAAACATAACAAATGATGCCATATTAAGAACTGTCTGATTTCTGTAAGTGGACTCACAGTATCCAAGCACTAGGTGTGCTACATTTTAAAACAGATTTTAAAATCATAAAAGTTATTGCGTGTGCAAGAAAATTCTTCAAAAGAGAAAATCCTAAATGAAAAAAAAACAGCAATCTCTTTCATGAAATTACACATCAGTCTTCTCTAAAGATTATATATTAATCTCATAAAATAATATAGATCTCTTAAAATTATATAAATCTCTTACAATCGTATCTCTTAAAATCGTACCTCCTAAAATCTCTTAAAATATTTCAGCTTTTATTAAAAGTTGCACAACTTATTTTCTGACAGGAGTTATATTATAACATTATATATTACCTAAAACGCACATCAATATTAAGGATAATTACTTGTAGTTTTTATTTATGTGAAATTGGTTCCAATGAAGAGGTTGAGACCTCAACCCGTCAACAAGCTACTGTGACTACTGTCTCATGGACTCACACTGCCTGTCCTCAGAATTAAAAATGGAATCGATAGTGAGTTGAAGAAAAAGCTAGAGAGAACACTCGTTAGAACACTTTATGGGGACAGGCAATGGAAAGATGACATGCTGAGGCTTCTGTACAACCTGGGGCACCAAATAAGAGAACACGTTTAGAAACCTCTTATAGGACGTTTGGAAACTTCTTATAGGACGTTTAGAAACTTCTTATAGGATGTTTAAAAACCTCTTATAGGACGTTTGGAAATTTCTTATAGGACGTTTAGAAACTTCGTATAGGACGTTTGGAAACTTCTTATAGGACGTTTAGAAACTCTTATAGGACGTTTAGAAACCTCTTATAGGACGTTTGGAAACTTCTTATAGGGCGTTTGGAAACTTCTTATAGGATGTTTAGAACCTTCTTATAGGACGTTTGGGGTACCACCTCTTCCGTTTCAAAACATGATCTCCTGTTTCATGCCTACTGAACATGACCCATGGGTTTTGTCCAAATGGTACCCTATTCCCTGTATAGTGCACTACTTTTGACCAGGGCTCACAGAGCTATGGTCAAAAGTAGTGCATTAATGGGGAATAGGGTGCCATTTGGGACATATCCGTGGGATCATAAGTCATTATTATTTTTATTATTTATTATAAGTCCATCCCCAGGCTGTGTATTTGGTCCAGCAGGAAGTCCATGTCTTCTCTGTTGACCTGAGGGCTAATGATGATCTGTCTGAAGAAGTTGGCCTTGTCTCCATGGGGCTGGTAGCCTACCATCATAGAACCCTTCTTCATCATGCGCTCCTTAACCACTGGCGCCACCTGGGGGTAGGGAGTAGTACATACACTGTGAGATGGTGAAACTGGAAGTTATGGTATCAGTATTCCAATTATCTCTCCTTCCTTCTGAAGTAAGCACTAATTCACTACTCCCCACAAATGTGAGAGCATTGGATTGGTGTTTCCATGTACCAGTCACTACCTTTCAAAACCATGAAATCCTGGCAGAAAGGAGAGATTATTTGGACTTAACCAAATTGAAGTTGTATTTAGAGTCTCTACACACTGATCTAAGGTCAATTTCTGCATGGATTGGATTGGAGGAATATGGCCCTGCTTGACATCTGGCGTCAGTGGTGGGATCTGAACCCACGCCTCCGAAGAGACTGGAGCCTAAATCCTCATGGTTAGCGAACTACTGTCTCATTCATATCCTGTGAAATGAATGTGTTTTTTGTTTTTTTCAACATGAATGAAATGACTGAATGAAATTGTATGAACCTTTTGTGTTATTCATGACAGGGCTTCTGTTTATGTTGTAGTATTGAGCCGTCACAGGAAAGGAGAGGATAGTGTTCTGTATATGAGGGGATGTCCACTCTGACTTACCGCATGGACCTTTTTCCAGAACTCAGGTCCATCAGCCATGTCCCTCAGACTGGGAGGAATGTACCAGAAACAGACATTGGTGTACTCAGGCTCCATCACAAGACGGAATCCATCTCTCTTCTTGATCTCCTCTGCCAGATATCTACCAAAGAGAAGGAAGTCAGAAACAATTACATTCCACAACTGTATGAACACTTTTCAGACTACAAGATCTTTACAGAGCCTTTTTTCGACAGTGTAAGACTGCAATGTGTCTTCTAGTCTACCCAACACAGCAATCCTGCTCCATAGTCTTAGAGAGCCCTACCTATTTTTTACCAAGTGAATGAATGCAATATATTTCCTACTGTCTATGTTTCCAACACAGCAGTAGTCCTCCTGCGATCCTCTAGACCACCACTAGAGGTCTCTGTCCACCCGCCAGACACAGCAGTAGTCCTCCTGCTATCCTCTAGACCACCACCAGAGGTCCCTGTCCACCAGCCAGACACAGCAGTAGTCCTCCTGCTATCCTCTAGACCACCACTAGAGGTCCCTGTCCACCAGCCAGACACAGCAGTAGTCCTCCTGCTATCCTCTAGACCACCATTAGAGGTCACTGTCCACCAGCCAGAGAGTCCAACACTCAGTACTTTAGTTGGCTGAACTTGACTTATAGCATAAAGATGAAAACTATCAGTGGAGGCTTCTCAGAAGAAGAAGGGAGGACCATCCTCCTCAGTGAATTTCATAAAAATAGTGAAATATTTAAAAAGTTATCCTTTTCAGATTATACTAAATTATAGATCTACAGATTATACTCACGTCACCAAATAATTGATTAAAATACACTGTTTTGCAATGAAGGTCTACAGTAGCCTCAGCAGCACTCTGTAGGGTAGCACCATGGTGTAGCCGGAGGACAGCTAGCTTCCGTTCTCCTCTGGGTACATTGACTTAAATACAAAACCTAGGATGCTCATGGTTCTTACCCTCTTCCATAGACTTACACAGTAATGAGGACAACTTCCGGAGGACATCCTCCAACCTATCAATGCTCTTGCAGCATGAACTGACATGTTGTCCACCCAATCAAAGGATCAGTGAATGCATAAGCTTCAGCTAGCTAGCACTGCAGTGTATACAATGTGGTGAGTAGTTGAATCAAAGAGAGAGAAAGACAATAGTTGAACAGTTTTTAACAAATTTATTTATTTAAAAATTAAGGAGATGCAAGAGAGAGCGAGAGAGAGAGCTAGCTATACTTTGTTGTATTTATTTCACTTCCACTTAGCTAGTGAATGCAGCTACTCAGACACCCGGCTCAAACTGAGTCAAGGTAAGGTTTTATACATTTATTGCCACCGGGCCTGCCGGTGTAACTGCTAAACTGCTTGCTGACTGTAGTGGGTTTACTAACGTGTTAGTTCTAGTAACTATGTTGACTATGATGTTAGCTAATAAGGTGACAACGATGTAGGCTGTGTGTAGCGGTTAGCAGCTATGATATGAAGGTTTGGCTTGGAAAGGTTTTTTCGCCTGGTCACAGACAGCTGATTTGTTGTGCACTGAAGTACACAAGCGAAGGGAAAAGGTGAGAGGAGGAGAGCGTGTAGATGCGAGAAATAATTATACAACGAGCAAAGTGATCATGCTGTTTGTATGTAGCTGCTATGAAAGTGAACTGTGTTTGCGTGTGATCAGGGGTGTATTCATTCCGCAGATTCTGTTGAAAAACGTTTCTTAAATGGAAGCAAACGGAACGAAACGGGGATAAACATACCTGAATTTGTCCAATAGAAACTCTTGTTTGCAACTGTTGGACTAATGATTACACCCTAGATGCAGGCAAGAGTGTTCAAGGCGGTATTGAATGTGTCACTGTCTGTCACCTTGATTACTCACATTTTTCTCTCAACCTGTGCACCTACGTTGTAAACTTTCATTCATAGGCTAGGTTGTAGCAACCTCATGATGAGTAGGTACATGGAAAATTTGAGTATCATGTAGTAGCCTAAACCTATCGACATTGCATTGAGCTGGGTGAATGGAATATGAATGACAGTCATCCGATACGCTGTAATAGAAATAAGGCCATGCTCATTTAAAAAAAAAATAATTGTCCTCCCTCATCTTGAACGGCACCAACCCCCACTGAATCCTATACAGCATTATGCACATGAATGGAGCTGGAGACGACATGGAGCAGGTCGATCAGTAGCAGCAGTCTGAAAATAGCTTGGCTGTTGTCTGGCCCCTGTGTCGTGTCGTGTGACCCCTATCTTGGTCTCACATACCCCCTGCAGTTGGTAGGTCCTGAACTGTAAAGGGTCACAGGTCATTTACAGCTAAAGGCCACACGGAATAGTTGAGGAACCCCTGACCTGACCGTAATTTACTGCCAACAACCCAGAAATAGGACCGGCTGCCCTCCAAATATGCAGCATGATTTCTAGGACTGCTGAATATCTGCAGCCTGCCAAGCACATTCTGCCTCTATATTATCTACTGTATACCCCTTTAGAAAGCTGTTGAGACGCTGTGGCTGCTCTTGTAGAAGATATAGCATTCCTCAGCCTGGACTATATCTATTAGAGGTATCTTAGGTGTAGGGTTCCTCCATAATTAAACTGGTATTGTCTGTGGAAAGCGTATGGAAAGCATGCATACTGTTTGGATAGAAATGTCATTGTGTATAGATCAGAGGTGGCCACAGTGCAGCGATGGCCTCCTCTCCTCCTGGAGAGCTACTGGGTGGGTGTGCAGGCTTTTACTCAAGCCCTGCACTAACAGATATGATTCAGATTATTAAGATCCTGATGAGCAGAAGCCTACTACATGCCTTAGTATCTCTTCAGGGGTGGCCACCTTCGCTGTATGTACACTACCGGTCAAACGTTTTAGAACACCTACTCATTCAAGGGTTTTTCTTTATTTGTACTATTTTCTACATTGTAGAATAATAGTGAAGACATCAAAACTATGAAATAACACATATGGAATCATGTAGTAACCAAAAAAGTGTTAAACAAATCAAAATATATATGAGATTTGAGATTTTTCAAATAGCCACCCTTTGCCTTGATGACAGCTTTGCACACTCTTGGCAGAGAGAAATAACATTTGTTTCTCATAAGACATGTCAAACTGACCTGGCCATAGCGAGGGCCCTGTCCACTCTCTCCTCCAGACCCTTGGTGCCGATGGCTTTCCACATCAGCCAGAACTTGAAGGCGTCGGGCTTGCGGCTGCACTGGATGGACTTGTCTCCTGTGTCATAGCTGACATCATAGAACTTATCCTGCTGGAAGAGGTAGGAGGCCTGGGCCGAGTGACACCGCTGGAGAAGATTCTAGAACAACAGAACAGAGAGAACATATGAGTCTTTGGAGCAGAGTCTGGAGAATGAGGAAGAGGTGGAGGAGGAGGAAGAGGAAGAGGAGGAAGAGGAGGGGGAGGAGGAGGAAGAGGAAGATGAGGAAGATGAGGAAGAGGAGGGGGAGGAAGAGAAGGAGGAAGAGGAAGAAGAGGAAGGGGAGGAGGAAGAGGAGGAGGATTAGGAGGAAGAGGAGGGGAGGAGGAGGAGGAAGAGAAAGAGGAGGGGGAAGAGGAAGAGGAGGGGGAGGAAGAGGAAGAGGAGGGGGAGGGGGGAGGAAGAGGAGGGGGAGGAGGAGGAAGGTGAGTAGGGGTAATGTGAGACTGCATGCAGGGTAAATGTGCACTCATTTAGTCTGACTTTAAGTTCCAGTGGTATGGTAATGTATGAAGCTGAAGGTAGAACTGGGTTGGTACAGGACATAGTTCCAGTGGGATGGTAATGTATGAAGCTGAAGGTAGAGCTGGGTTGGTACAGGACATAGTTCCAGTGGGATGGTAATGTATGAAGCTGAAGGTAGAACTGGGTTGGTACAGGACATAGTTCCAGTGGGATGGTAATGTCTGAAGCTGAAGGTAGAACTGGGTTGGTACAGGACATAGTTCCAGTGGGATGGTAATGTATGAAGCTGAAGGTAGAGTTGGGTTGGTACAAGACATAGTTCAAGTGGGATGGTAATGTATGAAGCTGAAGGTAGAACTGGGTTGGTACAGGACATAGTTCCAGTGGGATGGTAATGTATGAAGCTGAACCCACCCTCTGTATCTACCCTTTTCTACCCCTCTCTCCCTCCCTCCCTCCCTCCCTCTTGGTGTTTAGCATACCATTTTGTCCCGAACCATGAATGCACAGCACTGTAGACCAGCCATCAGCATCTTGTGAGGATTCCATGCTACTGAGTTGGCTCTAAGAGAAAAACAAAGCAACAGAAAGTGTTTTAAAACCATGTGCTATTATGAACAGTTTATCCCTGTTGTCTTACTACCACCTCCAGATATACCTGTTGTCTTACCTGTGGATGCCCTGTAGCAGGTATCTGTGTTTCTTAGACATCAAGGCTCCTCCTCCCCAACATGCCTACAGGACGGACAGACAACAGACAGAGAAGAGTGTGATTGAGTGAATGATTAATGGAACAAACAAACTAATGAACTATGGACAAATGGATTGATGGATCGATAAATCGATAAATGAATGAATGAAAGAATGAGCTTTAATTAAGATCCACTTACATCTACGTGCATCCATAGATTGTGTCGTTCACAGATGTCAGCTATCTCCTCCAGCGGGTCGAAGGCCCCTAGTACGGTGGTTCCTGCTGTGGCGTTCACCATGAAGGGCAACGCTCCCTGTCGACAACAACAACAACAAGCCATCAGGAAAACAATATAGTCCCACTGGGCACACACTGGTTGAATCAACGTTGTTTCCACGTCATATCAATGAAATTACATTAAACCGACATGGAATAGATGTTGAATTGATGTGTGTGCCCAGTGGGATGTTACTCCAACACCCTGGTCATTAATACTACACACCATCATCAGAGGACAACAATATAATGTTACTCCAACACCCTGGTCATTAATACTACACACCATCAGAGGACAACAATATAATGTTACTCCAACACCCTGGTCATTAATACTACACACCATCATCAGAGGACAACAATATAATGTTACTCCAACACCCTGGTCATTAATACTACACACCATCATCAGAGGACAACAATATAATGTTACTCCAACACCCTGGTCATTAATACTACACACCATCATCAGAGGACAACAATATAATGTTACTCCAACACCCTGGTCATTAATACTACACACCATCAGAGGACAACAATATCATGTTACTCCAACACCCTGATCATTAATACTACACACCATCATCAGAGGACAACAATATAATGTTACTCCAACACCCTGGTCATTAATACTACACACCATCATCAGAGGACAACAATATAATGTTACTCCAACACCCTGGTCATTAATACTACACACCATCAGAGGACAACAATATCATGTTACTCCAACACCCTGATCATTAATACTACACACCATCATCAGAGGACAACAATATAATGTTACTCCAACACCCTGGTAATTAATACTACACACCATCATCAGAGGACAACAATATAATGTTACTCCAACACCCTGGTCATTAATACTACACACCATCATCAGAGGACAACAATATAATGTTACTCCAACACCCTGGTCATTAATACTACACACCATCATCAGAGGACAACAATATAATGTTACTCCAACACCCTGGTCATTAATACTACACACCATCATCAGAGGACAACAATATCACGTTACTCCAACACCCTGGTCATTAATACTACACACCATCAGAGGACAACAATATAATAATGTTACTCCAACACCCTGGTCATTAATACTACACACCATCATCAGAGGACAACAATATAATGTTACTCCAACACCCTGGTCTAATACTACACACCACCATCAGAGGACAACAATATAATGTTACTCCAACACCCTAGGCATTAATACTCCACACCATCATCAGAGGACAACAATATAATGTTACTCCAACACCCTGGTCATTAATACTACACACCATCATCAGATGACAACAATATAATGTTACTCCAACACCCTGGTCATTAATACTACACACCATCATCAGAGGACAACAATATAACGTTACTCCAACACCCTGGTCATTAATACTACACACCATCAGAGGACAACAATATAATAATGTTACTCCAACACCCTAGGCATTAATACTCCACACCATAATCAGAGGACAACAATATAATGTTACTCCAACACCCTGGTCATTAATACTACACACCATCATCAGAGGACAACAATATAATGTTACTCCAACACCCTGGTCATTAATACTACACACTATCATCAGAGGACAACAATATAACGTTACTCCAACACCCTGGTCATTAATACTACACACCATCAGAGGACAACAATATAATAATGTTACTCCAACACCCTAGGCATTAATACTCCACACCATCATCAGAGGACAAAAATATAATGTTACTACAACACCATGGTTACTACCACTACACACAACATATATGGGTCACTCTAAAACCCAAATAACCCTAACCCTAACCATGGGTATATTCAACAGCAGTTCCCTAACCCTAACCATGGGTATATTAAACAGTAGTTCCCTAACCTTAACCATTAGTATATTCAACAGTAGTTCCCTAACCCTAACCATGGGTATATTCAACAGCAGTTCCCTAACCCTAACCATGGGTATATTCAACAGCAGTTCCCTAACCCTAACCATGGGTATATTCAACAGCAGTTCCTTAACCCTAACCATGGTTATATTCAACAGCAGTTCCCTAACCCTAACCATGGGTATATTCAACAGCAGTTCCTTAACCCTTACCATGGGTATATTCAACAGCAGTTCCCTAACCCTAACCATGTCTATATTCAACAGCAATTCCCTAACCCTAACCATGGGTATATTCAACAGCAGTTCCCTAACCCTAACCATGGTTATATTCAACAGCAGTTCCCTACCCCTAACCATGGGTATATTCAACAGCAGTTCCTTAACCCTTACCATGGGTATATTCAACAGCAGTTCCCTAACCCTAACCATGTCTATATTCAACAGCAATTCCCTAACCCTAACCATGTCTATATTCAACAGCAGTTCCCATAATATGGAGAGAATATGTTACATAATATATCTGACACCAAACAACCCTGCTGACTCCATTCATAGTTCTCCTTCTCACCTCATATTTGGCTCTCTGTACTTGTTTCTCAAACTCAGCTGGAATCATCTTCCCTCTGCGAAACAACAACATAGAAAGAAAGAGGAAGAAGGATTAGTAAGCGCCAGGCGTCATAGTGACGCCGGTCAGTCATTGTGAACAGTGACAACAGAAGCGTGTAGTTTGGTGTGGTGTGGACGGTGGAAGTAACCATGTAACTGTAGCAGTAACCAGCAGTATCCAGCAGTAACCGTGTAACTGTAGCAGTAACCAGCAGTAACCGTGTAACTGTAGCAGTAACCAGCAGTAACCAGCAGTATCCAGCAGTAACCAGCAGTAACCAGCATACCTCTTATCTGACGGGATCACATAAACATTGTTGGTGCCAATCCCCAGGAAAGCTGCTGCTTTGGCAACAGAGTAATGACACTGAAAATAGCAATGAGAGAAAAGTGTCACTGAGGGAGAACTGGTTAATCCACAAAATGACCCGTCTGGACAGGATCCAGAATAAGGTGCTACACACACAGGGATTATAATACGTATGATGATTATAGTAATACACACAGGGATTATAATACATATGGTGATTATAGTACTACACACACACAGGGATTATAATACGTACAGTGTTTATAGTACTACACACACACACAGGGATTATAAAACGTATGGTGTTTATAGTACTACACACACAGGGATTATAAAACGTATGGTGTTTATAGTTCTACACACAGGGATTATTATACGTATGGTGTTTATAGTACTACACACACAGGGATTATAATACGTATAGTGTTTATAGTACTACACACACAGGGATTATAATACGTATGGTGTTTATAGTACTACACACACAGGGATTATAATACGTATGGTGTTTATAGTACTACACACACAGGGATTATAATACGTATGGTGTTTATAGTTCTACATACAGGGATTATAATACGTATGGTAATTATACTACTACACACACAGGGATTATAATACGTATGGCGTTTATAGTACTACACACACAGGGATTATAATACGTATCATGTTTATAGTACTACATACACAGGGATTATAATATGTATGGTGATTATACTACTACACACACATGGATTATAATATGCATGGTGATTATACTACTACACACACAGGGAATATAAAGCCATTTAGTCAATAGCTTTCACAGCAACAGCTGGAATTGAGAAACTCCCTGATAGCTGTGTGGTTGTTGTGATACGTTATCATCAAGAGCTGAGCAGACACCCACACCCACTATGAGTAGATGTCACACCTACAGACTCCTGAAATGGAGCAGCCTAGGACTGGGTAGTGCTTGTGAATGGAATCATTTGGCAGATGTAATACCTAGGCATATTGACTCTTTCAGATGTTCTTGAAAGGTACCAACAGGTGCTGATTCACATCATGTACACTCAAACCCTCACATTATCAACCTGTCACATTAAGCATAGGGTATGCTGCATAACGGTCGCTTTGTATGGTGTTATAAAAATAACAGGTGTTGGCCTGCCTTGTGTGTGTGTGTTTGCGTGTCTGTCTACCTCCTGAGATGTAAACATGACCAGTCTAGGCAAGGCAGACAGACCCAGCTCCTTGACATCAGGACAGTGGTGGTACCTGGCCACGTTCACAGCATACATGTTGGACACAGAGCCACCTGGAGAACACACAGACAATCGAAGAAGAAGAAGAAAAGAAGAAGAAGAAGAAGAAGAAGTCCGTCTGTGTGGTTTCCATACCTGGGCTGAAGATGCCGTCCCCTCCCTCCTGCCATCCAATGATCTCAATCATCTTCTTCAGTACCGCCTCCTCTGTCAGTAGGAACACAGGAGCCACCTCGTATGTGTACCTGCCAAGCCAAACAACACGTCCAGTCAATGACTCACCTGGACTCACCTGAGCTAGACAAATTACTATCCAATCAATAATCAAGAACTAGCTGCAGACAGTTCTGAAATTAATAGCAGAATAGTTGTCATTGATATCTTTTCAGTAATCATAAAACCCACATCCAAAATCTCAAGAGATCTCACTTTGTCTGGCACAGTTATACAGTGAGTATGAGTACATGTTGACAGACACTCAGATCATATGAGATGGTAGGATGGTATGGTAGAATGTAGGTAGGATGTAATACTCACAGACTGGGGTTGATGGCTTCCGTGATGAATCGGCCCACTAGTGAATAAGGGTCCATGCCTGCATAGAGCTGGTTGAAGAAGTGAGGATGACCTGCACATACAAACACACATGGTTTGATACAATCAGAAGTAGAGTTGCAAAATTCTGGTAACTTTCCCAAAGTTTCCAGGTTTTTCAGAAATCCTGGTCGGAAGATTCCCAGGATCAGGAGAGAATAAGCAAGAAATCCAGATACTCCAACCAGGATTTCTGGAAAAGTTACCGGAATTTTGCAACCCTAATCAGAACCTACAGATGTCAGATCTTCATTTGACCAGTATTGTCGCAGCAAAATATGCCTGCAGCAACAGGATTTGATCGGTGGTTAGGCTTTTAGCTAGCCAAAGTTAGGCTACATGAAAAGTGGAATAATGTTAATATAAAGTGTGTTAGTGTGGGTTTTCACTGAATTTATGTAAATCATGAAGCTCATCTGCATTTCTGCGGTGCAGAATGATTCTCAGCAACAAAAGAGTGATCAAATTAAGATCGTACATCTGTAAAGGCTTTAGCTCGACAGGCTAGCAAAGTCTTGTGGATTCACAGCAGAACCTGGGATTCAAACTCCTATCGGTCACATATGTAAACAGAGATGCTTAACGTGCACTATGCTGCATCCACTGGCACTAACCAACATTTCTCAGTCTATTCCCGACCGACTGCTATTTCTGACACATAAATTGATACGTGAGACGCGGAGTGTGCCAGCTAGCCCTGTTTGCTGTGCCACTGTTTCTATATAAAGTACATCATATCGTATTTGGGGTCTGGCTGGACCAGGCAAGGTGGGGGTCACTGGGTGCAGGACACAGCAGCTCAGATGTCAGGGGCTGGGAGGTTTAAGGGGCTGGGAGGGTTATTAAGGATGGGCTACTGTCGCTAGCTTGATGGTTTACATCCTAGCTTGGATAGGACAGCGCTGGGGGAAGGGTGGGAGCTGCTGTCGCTAGCTTGATGGTTTACAACCTAGCTTGGATAGGACAGCGCTAGGGGAAGGGTGGGAGCTACTGTCGCTAGCTTGATGGTTTACAACCTAGCTTGGATAGGACAGCGCTGGGGGAAGGGTGGGAGCTACTGTCGCTAGCTTGATGGTTTACAACCTAGCTTGGATAGG